>NW_027526386.1:2140126-2161823 GCF_048455015.1 Haemaphysalis longicornis
CGGTCTCTAGGAATTTTTAAATTTATTAAAATCGGGAACATGCTACTGTGACAAGTGTGTGGCGCCCCCCATCCCTGATATTCGTTGGCCGCTAAGTTCAGTGGTCCCACCAGGCTCGGTGGGCAACATTGTGTGTGGCCGGGCAATAAACACCGCCGAGCAATCCTCCCTGTTCTGTGGCCGAGCACGGCTGCTCGGGGGTCAGTCACCGTCACCACCAGCACGCTGCATGTCGTCTCTCGGCAGGAGGGTACCCCTACCCTCCCAGGTTCACGAACGCGGGTCTAAATCGTGACACTGGCGACGAGGGAAGAAGCCCGCGGAGCGGCCGAAGCCACCGTGAACGCCGCCACCGAGAACGCCCAGACACCGCCCCCTCGAGCCAGCCGCCATTACGCCATGCCGCTGTACGGGAGGCTCGAGCCGTTCGAGGGTGAAGGGTCCGCCTGGCCGGTCTACGAGGAGCAAGTCGGCGTGTTTTTCCGGGCTAACGACACACCCGAGGCGAAACAGCGCGACATCTTCCTGGCCAGCTGCGGGACCCGCGTCTTCGCTCTCCTGCTCGACCTGCTCAAGCCGGCCACGCCGCACGAGAAGTCGCTGGGTGAGCTGCTCGCGACGCTACGCTCGCACTACAGCCCGGCTCCGTCGACGTTAATGGAGCGTTTTCGCTTCAATAACCGGAGCCGCCGAGACGGAGAGACGCTCGGGCAGTTCGTCGCAGCGCTGCGAGGGTTGGCGAGCGGCTGCTCCTTCGGGGAGCAGCTCGACTCGCTGCTCCGGGACCGTTTCGTCTGCGGCATCAACGACCCCGCCATGCAGCCGCGACTCCTGGAGCTTCCCGACCCCTCGCTGGACGACGCCGTGAAGGCAGCGCTGGCGATGGAGGCTGCGGCCAAGGACGCGGGCGAGCTAGCACGTGAGGCCGGCTCACCGTCGGCGGAGGCGGCGGTGAACAAGATGGCGGCACGGCATGGCAGGTGCAGTCGCTGCGGTGGTGACCACCCCCCTTCACAGTGCCAGTTCGCGGAAGCGGAGTGCTTTGCGTGCGGACGAACTGGGCACATTGCTCGGGCGTGCCGAGGGGGGACGACGGCGGACGGACGGAAGCAGCAGCCGGCGTCGAGCGCAGGTTCCGCGCCAGCCCACGGCCGAGGGAGTCGGCGCAAGGGTAGGCGGCGGGGGCGTGCGGCAGCAGCTTCGGGTGCAGCGGCTAGGCTTCACGTCGTGGCCGAAGACCCGCAGATTTTCGACATGTGGCACGCGGCCACAGTGCAGCCGCTGGTGCCATCATACTGGCTGACCGTCGAAGTCTGCGGGCGCCCCATCTCCATGGAGCTGGACACAGGGGCCAGTGTGTCGGTCATGGCTGGGAAAGCATTCAGGCGCACCTTCCCTGGCGTGGCCGTCGAGGCGTCGCGCGTCATGCTGCGCAGCTACTCCGAACAGCTCGCCCAAGTCGAGGGTCAAGCCCAGGTCAGCGTCCGCCTTAGCGACAGGGAGGCCACCCTTCCCCTGTACCTGACCAAGGGGCCGTCACCGACGCTGCTGGGCCGGAACTGGATCCAGGCGTTGGGCGTGCGGCTGCCGGAGCACCAGGAAGCAGTGCGTGCGGTAGAAGACGTCCCGAGCCTCCTGATCAAGTTCGAGGCCCTGTTCCAGCCCGGGGTGGGGACATTCACCGGCACGGCGGCAAGCATTCATGTGCCAGAGGGAGCAATACCCCGCCCAGCCCGACTGCATGGATGGCGTCATCGAGCAGCTGCTGCACCGGCGGGGGCGGCACCAACGGCGGCGGGGTGCTTGGCACCAACGGCCGCCTGCTGCACCTGGTGGTGCTGGGCGCCAGGGGCAGCGCCTAGCAGGTGGCGCAGGCTATGCGGCAGGTGCTCCCGCAGGGTTTCCGGCTCGACGACAAGGCCCAGTGCGCGCTGGACTTCAGGATCATCGACGGCGACGTGGGCCTGCCGCACAACTCGTTCCGCACGGAGCCCCTGCCCCACGGCTGCCTGTGCGTGTACGCCAGCCAACCGGGGCTGGAGTACATCCGCGAGAGCCTCGAGAATACCCTGGTGGCCAACCTAAAGCAGGAGGACCGGCTGCCCTTCCACGGCCTGCCCCTGGTCATGGTGTTTGCGGGCCAGGGGGACTTCCTGCGCGAGGAGGGCATCAACCGGGACGAGAGCCTGCAGTGCCCCTTCGTGGACGACGGCGGTGGCCTGGATCCCGTGCGGCTGGAGCAGGCGCTGTGCGCGCTGGTGGAGAGCATCGAGCGGCGAGCGGGCCGGCTTCACATCTACCAGGCGCTGCCCACGGTCGCGGGGCCCCGGCCGGACCTGCAGCTGATGCTGTGCATGGTGTGCGGGGACCCGTACGCGCCCGAGCAGGTGCTGGCGCCCCTGCTGGCGCAGCCGGGCTGCCTGGCCACGGGCCCGCTGCACTGCCTCAGCCTGAACTCCTTCAAGGGGAGCCAGCTTCACCGACCGCTGCCAGCACAGCACCAGGGGCTGGTGCTACTCGCGCCACTGCGGCACCACGCGCAAGTCCTTCGACACCGGGAAGGCTGGCAGCTGGTGCGAGTGTGACACAGGCAGCACCTAATGCTGCCACAACGGCCTCGACACCTGTGCTCCGGCGGAGTGAGAGACTGCGGAGACCTCCGGACCGGTACTCGCCGGGGGGACAGGTGTTTTGTGTTTGTGTAGGACAAACAACAAACTTGGGGGTGAGGGGTGTGACAAGTGTGTGGCGCCCCCCATCCCTGATATTCGTTGGCCGCTAAGTTCAGTGGCCCCACCAGGCTCGGTGGGCAACATTGTGTGTGGCCGGGCAATAAACACCGCCGAGCACGGCTGCTCGGGGGTCAGTCACCGTCACCACCAGCACGCTGCATGTCGTCTCTCGGCAGGAGGGTACCCCTACCCTCCCAGGTTCACGAACGCGGGTCTAAATCGTGACAGCTACATGTGCTTTTTGATCGCACGTCTCGTGAAATGCATTGGCCATCAGTCGTTTACACAAGAAAGGTCACTCCAGCGTCACCCCCGGAAGTCTTTTCAAGATTTTCCGGGGGTGACGACTCCAGCCACCTCAACAACAAATAGTGCAGTATCCTGAATTCCCCCGTCATAATACTGAGCTATATTCATGCACTTATATCCTGGCTTGGCTGAAGCTAACACTTTTTTTATGAACGTTTATTTTGCAACAGTGCATATACAGGGTGTTTCAGCGAACACTTTCAAAAATTCTTAAAAATACGCTCTTCGACACAAAAAGAAACCCTCTTCAGAAGGAGATTGCTAGCTGCGGCGGACGCCAGATAGTATCATGGGTGTGCACATTAGTTAGGTGGGTAATTAAACTCTACTAACGAACTTCTTAATTAGCGGAGTTTGGTGGTTATTGTCAATGGTGATTTTGTAGCCCTGGAGAAGACGATTTGATTTTGACGTTTTTAAAACAACGAAAAAGTCGGTGTTTAAAGCCCTGTAGCGCGAGGAAACATGCCATTGTTTTTCCGTCAAAAACGAAACTCGGCGCTCGAGAAGCGCAGGAAGTCTTGAGCGAACGCAACGTCAGCTGGTGACGTGTTTCAATAAATGTGGCGGCCAATTCGAAATGTAAGTGAAATTTTCCCTAGCTAGGAAGCCTCAGCATGCAGCCACAACCGCGAAAGCCCTCCTCGCCCAGCAGACAAACCTTCCCTTTGTCTGATGCGCTTTCTAGCACGCAGCGATTATAAACCAACAGCAGATAAACCTAACGAAAAAAAAAAAAGAACGGATGGTGACGTTTCACATCTTGCACGTCTGGTAGACACGTCAGACGTGGTCGAGACAATAAAAAAAAGAAAAGTAAAACTGTTGCCAACGCCCACTAGGGCTTCCGGAACGGCCGACCGTGTTGTGGGCAATGACTAGCATCTTTCTTGCGCCTACCAACGAAAGAAAAGATAGCGCTAGCCGTGGTATAAGGTGAGGGTTGGTTATTGAAAAAAAAAAAAATGGGCCCATCTCCCCACGAGGGGGGACTCGAGTAAATGCGTCGCGTAGGGGGTGGGTGTATTGCGTTAACGTTAGTGTTTGGGGGGTGGTGGTGGGGTGGTAGTGAATGTGTTAACTATTATTGCCTATTACTATTATTTATTATTATTTCTTTCATATACCCGCCGCGGTGGCTCAGTGGCTAAGGCGTTGCGCTGCTGAGCACGAGGTCGCGGGTTCGATTCCCGGCCGCGGCGGCCGCTTTTCTGATGGAGGCGAAAGGCAAAAACGCCCGTGTGTACGGGATTTCGGCGCACGATAAAGATCCCCAGGTGGTCAAAATTAATCCGGAGCCCTCCACTACGGCGCGCCTCATCGCCTGCGTTGCGTCGGCGCGTTAAACCCCACAATCAATCAATCTATTTCTTTCATATATTAATTATTACTTTCGTGATTTTGCGACTCGAGTCCCCCCTCGTGTAGAGATGGGCCCAATTTTCTTTTTTTTTTTGTGACGCAAGAAGTGAAGGCAAGGAGTAGGTTGTTGTACGTCGTTATTTATTTATTTGTTGCTGTTGTCGTTGTATTGGACGCTGAGAAGGACGGCTTCGTGGTCGCTAAAGTGTACTGTTAAAGGGACACTGAAGTGAATTTGTCAAGCTCCCGTTTTTGCTTGCACTGTGTAGACTGGCTCAAATTAACACACTATTCATCGTTTATCCGGTCGACAAATCGGTAATTATTTTACAAAGCGCGAAAGAATAAAAACTACTATGCGCGGTTTGCGGCGGCCGCACCAACTAAAGGCTGTGACGTCAGGAGGGGGGGGGGGGCACCGTGATTGGACGATGCCCAAGGTTAGCAATCAAAAGTTTCGGTTTCGGTTTCGGTTCTGTAAAACAACATGCTTGACATCTGATGACGTTGTTGGATGGGCATTCTCGATTTATCAATTATCGCCGTACCGCGCTTCTGCCATGTTGTCGGCTGTCAAATGTCTAAGATAAACCTCCCAGGGCGGCTTGGAATCGTACAAATCACTAGACGAGGCCTACGCAGTGGATGAACGCCCTCCGCGTCACCGCAGACTCTCAAATGCCATGCGCTTTTCCCGCATATTCGGAGCTTGCCTCACTCATGTCTGTTCGTAAAAAGCTAGTTCGCACCAGGCCAAGGGTGTGCTGATTCAGGCCTGGGCCCACTGCCCGCAAGCAGTCTGTGCTTGTGGCAACAGCACGCCAACGAGAACTCGCTAGCGCGTCATTGTCAGTATGCGCGCGTTCTGCGATCTCGCTCGTGGAGCAGTGAACGTTACTGCCCAAAAATGGTGAAGTTCAGAAAACATCAGCCGCATACGAAAAAAATCAACTTAAAAAAAAAATTCGATTCGAACTTGCGACTTTCAAAACAAATTCTAGCGCCTCAGACCGCTAGGCCACGAGCCTGCGCTGGCCGGTTTGGATATATAAGGTTTATAATGTATGACCAGTTTACACTTTTATTTATTTTAAGCATTTTAAGGGGACTCCCCACCAGGGGGCTGAGCGGAGCAGTCACTCGATGCATGGGCTCCCGCGTTTTCGTCAGCAACTGCAGCTAGAACCTGCGAATCTTCCCAAGTGTACTGCCCTCGTAATCCTTAGGACGAGCCGATTCGAGACATACCCAACTCCTCGCCGGTGAGTGGACTTTCCAACCGCTATCGCTCGACTGAACACAGGCCACGCCGAGCGCTCTCGCGAAGCCTAACCAAGCAAATTTGGAACGGCTGCCACGAACGACGAGCGCCACGTGCCACGAGCGCCGGCCTCCTCGGGCACGCGCCTTCGGGCCTTGCCCTACTACTGATATCGGACGCGCACCAGCCAAGACCCACCCATGCTACCGGAGAACCCGACTCCCGGCAGTGACTCTCAACACGTCGCCAACATGGACTTCGATGAAAACAGCGGGCGCACAATGAACAGTCCTGGCCCCTGGGTGCAAGTGCTCAGAGAACGAAGCAATGCAAAGAAGAATCAACGGCAAGCCGCCAACATCGCTTCCACTAAACAGCATGCGCCTAGTACTTCAACCACCCATTCTCAAGCCTCCGAAAAATCTACAGGAGCCCAGGCCGCTCACACGTCCCAACCCTCATCGATTAACCCTTGCAAATACCCCACTCAACGTCCGAGAAAATACATCTTGCCGAAGCTACCAGAGGACGAATACAAGATTGTTTATCGTCCACATACAGGTCTCAAAGTGTCGGCATGGCCAGATAAAAGCATCGCGCAAGGCTTAGCGGTCGCAGGTGGTTTCCACATCAAGGACTTCTACGCACACGTCACTGTTCAAACACAGTGGACCCAAAACCTCATCGTAGCCAGCACCGCGGACGAGGACTATGCCATGAAGCTCAGTGCTATTACCCACCTTCAGCTCGGCGCGGCGCAATACGAACTTTCCCCATATCTTACGCCTTTACCCGGCACTGTGCGTGGCGTAATACACGGCATCGAAGCGGGTACAACTGAAGAAGACCTAGCCGACCTGATCTCTACTACTGGTCCTAGAATACTTCACGCACGTATGCTCGGACGCTCAACATCAGCCCTAATCACTTTCGACGGGCCACATGTCCCCTTCTACGTCAAGTTTGGAAGCACCTACACCCGCTGCCGCCCCTACCGACGATCCGTGCAGTTCTGTTCTGCATGTGGAGACATCGGCCACCGCCAGGACGTTTGCCCCAACCCAGAAAAAAACGTCTGCAAGCTTTGCGGTGATGAAAACCCCCAGCCAAATCATTCGTGCCAACCAAAATGCAAATTATGCGATTTACCACATGAAACAGCCGGCAAGGACTGTAAGAAACGCCTTTGACCAAGCCCGCCACCTCTACACATCCGTGAGCGCTTCATCCGGTATCCGGGATACTCCGGAGACACCTCCGTTCAGTGCCCACCCGCCCAGGAGACTCGGTCAACGCTACCGCAAGACAACACCAAGGTGAGCTGGTCACAAGTCCTTAAGCACCCCCCCACTGCTCCGAACCCCTTTCCCCCGCTCCCAGACAGATCAGCAAACACCAACACCCAACATTACGAGCAGACCATCAGCACCCTACGTAGCCAAAACACGGAATTAACTAAAAGGCTTGAACTTATTGAGAAAGCCGCCCAAAGCAGAATCGAAGCCCTAGAACGCCAAATAGAACAACTTATCACCCGAATTGAAACATCTCAAAGCAGCTCAGCGACCCTGCGCCCTCTCCAACAAGACGCACCCCCGCCCACCCTTGACGCCCCACAGGTCCCTGCACTCCCGACATTTGAGCAGCTAAATCTCATGATAGAGCAGAAGATCGACCAGAAGCTGACGCAATTCAAGGAACAGGAAGAGCAACACCTCACGTCCCACTTGGAAAATGTCCACAAAGCTCTCGAGAACACTACCCATACCATCATGAAGTTAGGAGAAACACTCAACGCCCGCATGACTCGTCTCGAAGAAGCTCTTAACGACAAAGTTGACAAGATGGGCTTGAACCTCAACCAGCGCGTTATAAGTCTCGAGGAAGAGCACCAACAATCGCACAAAAAGCCCAAATCGCACCCCTTGCGCGAAGCCCATATGCAAGAAACCGGCGAACTACCCGACAATGACTAACGACCTCTCCCGCTCAGATACCTCCCCTACCCTCACCGTGTGGCAGTGGAACTGTAGGTCATTCAATCGAAAGCGACAGTCCCTCCTCTACTTCAGCCAGCAACACAATCCGGATGTTATTGCCCTACAAGAAACTGAAACAGAGCACATTAAATTAAGTGGATATGATACGCACATCGCTCCCGGTCATTTCCGTACTGCCATTCTTACGAAGAAGCAGCACACCTCCCAACAGCACTCCTTCGATAACCCTATCGAACACACCCTCGTCGAATTACTACCACGCAACAAGATTCACCCAAGCTTGTTTATCCTCAATATCTACAGCCCGCCATCTAAATCTCTTGTGGGCCTCGACAAACTCCTCCGAACGACCAAACGACTCACCCATGGACACAAACTGCTCGTCCTTGGCGATTTTAACGCTCCGCATGCTGCATGGGGATACACCATTACAACTAAGAAAGGCGCGGATGTACACAACGCTGCACAGCAGCACCAGCTTACCCTCTGGACCGATCCCACACTGCCCACTCGCATCGGCAACAGCGTTTCCCGTGACACGACGCCCGACCTTACCTTCTCCCACAATATCAAGAACGTCCAATGGACAAGACTGGACGAAACCCTGGGAAGCGACCATCACATCCTTCGCATCCTAGTAAAACATAATCGGATCCCCCAGAGAATCGGGCAAGCGAAGATCACGAATTGGACCGCATTCCGTGAGTCCGCGCAGCCCGAAATTCTCACTGATATCGAGGAATGGACTAAAAAATTATTGGATTCTGTTAATGAACACACTAAAACAGTTCAGCTTACGATGGACAATCCAGCGGCGGACGCGCATCTGCTTCATATCTGGGACGCCCGGCGGAATTTGATACGTCGCTGGAAGAAACAAAAACACAACCGCAAGCTCAAACTGCGAATAGCCCAGCTGACTAAACAAGCTGAGGAATATGCAAACACCCTCAGCCGACAAAATTGGAACCAGCTTTGCGATCAGTTACAAGGTACCTTAAGTAATCGCCGCACCTGGCTCATTCTCCGGTCTCTACTCGGGCGCACGGTAAGCAAAGCAACTACAGGACACCACCTCCAGCGGCTCATCCACAACTATCCCGGTACCGATGAAGAACTCCTCCGCGACATCACGACCCACCATATTGGCGCCTCTCTTAGCGCTTCTTCCCCGACCATGGGCCTACCCGATTACGCTGGAAGACCTAACCCGGACCTAGATGCCCCTTTCACGACGACGGAAATTATCGCTGCTATCCGCACACTGACCCGCAATACAGCACCAGGACACGATCGCATCAACAATAAAACACTGCGAAACCTTGACTATAAAACCATTGACAGCCTCCTACAATACATCAATGAAAGCTGGGAGCGAGGACAATTACCGGCGCAGTGGAAACATGCAGACATCACCATGATTCCCAAGCCAGGCAAACCCATTAACTTCCGCAACTTGCGCCCTATCTCTCTTACCTCTTGCGTGGGCAAACTCTACGAACACATGGTGCACGACAGACTATCACCGTACTTGGAAGACAAGGAGTACCTCCCGCACACCATGTTTGGCTTTCGCCCCGGACTTTCAACCCAGGACATCCTTCTTCAAATTAAAGAAGACTTATTAGATAACCTCAGCAGCCAACACAAGAGCGCCATTCTCGCACTTGACGTCAAAAGCGCGTTTGACAATGTCACCCATCAAGCTATACTCGAAGGCCTGCAATCTACCCACTGCGGAGAGAAAGTCTACCGTTATGTGCGCGACTTTCTCACCGACCGCACGGCCACGATTGGCGTGGGACAACTCCGCACGGCAACTCTAAAAACACCACCAAAAGGCACCCCCCAAGGTTCTGTCATTTCTCCACTGCTTTTTAACTTGGCAATGCGAGGGCTACCGCCACTCCTGAACAAGATACCAGGAATCAGCCATGCGCTGTACGCAGACGACATCACTATCTGGACGCGTACAGGCTCAGTAGGAGAACAACAAGACTCCCTCCAAACAGCAATAAACATCACGGAAGAATACCTCAGGGCTCGCGGGCTTTCCTGTGCCCCTGACAAATCGGAACTTTTACTGCTCAAGAAACGCAGCAGAGGTCGCCCACCCGCCCCCATACCCGACCTTGAACTCTCAGTCAATGGTAACCCCATACCCCTGGTTAATACCCTACGGATTCTCGGCTTAACATTACAGAGAGACGGTGCAGGCCTTGCAACCATCCAAAAAGTTCAAGAAACAGTAATTCAAGTCACCCATCTCATTCGCCGCGTAAGCAACAGACGCCATGGTCTCAAAGAGCACGACATAATACGCTTGACCCAAGCCCTAATCATCAGTAGGATTACTTACGGCACTCCATACCTCAGTCTCAAGAATAGCGAGCGCGACAAACTGAATGTCCTTATCCGGAAGGCCTACAAGCTTGCACTTGGTCTACCTCCCACAACTTCTACCGACAAGCTAATGAAACTTGGCCTGCACAACACCTGGGAGGAACTCGCTGAAGCTCACAAAATCAGCCAACTTGAAAGACTTAAACTCACCAAAACGGGTCGTCATACGCTACGTCGGCTTGGCTACGATGCACAGGATACATTATATAGTAAACAACGCATTCCCCTGGCTCTGCGCCAACTTATTACCGTTGCTCCAATCCCCAGAAATATGCATCCCGTATTCAATGCATACCGAAGAAAGGCCAGGGTCATCACCCTCAGAAAATCATACGGAGACAACAAACCAGCGGTCCGCTACACAGATGCTGCCCGGTACCCTCGAAAGTCTGCGCATGCCATCAGCGTTGTCAACAACCATGGCACAGAACTCACGTCGGCCACAATCCCAGTCCCTGACACAGAGTCTGCAGAGGAAATTGCCATCGCCCTCGCTGCTACCACGGGCTCAGACTACCTCACTGTGATCACAGACTCCAAAACCGCCTGCCGCAATTACCAACTAGGTCGTGTTTCTGGTCAAGCCATCCGCATCCTGAACAATCTACAAAGCCCACCCGAACTCCGCATAGTCTGGACCCCAGGCCACGCATCCCTCGAGGGGAATGAAGCGGCACACGCCGCTGCCCGCGAGCATACCTTCCGGGCCTTCCCCTCGTTGGCAGACAGATCGATGACCTCCAGCGATGACATTCCAAGAAGATACACGGATGTCCTCGCCCATTACCGACTGCAGCGCCGCATTTACCCCCCACCACACCCCAACATGACCAGAGAGGACGCCATTACCCTCAGACAGCTGCAAACTAACACCTACCCCCACGGAACACTACTCCATGCCATCTACCCAACAACATACACTCTGACTTGTCAACACTGCCCCACACCCAACACTCTCTACCATATGGTCTGGGAGTGCCGACAATCGCCATCATTAACCCCCCAACCAAACCCAACACTGGAGCAGTGGGAGGACCAGCTGACCAGCTCACGCCCTCAAGACCAGCAACGACTGGTGGACAGGGCCCGGCGGGCAGCCAAGGACCAAGGCTTCCTGGACTAAGGAGGCCTCCCACAACAGAACTAATACAGCTCAATAAATGTTTATTCCTCCTCCAAGCATTTTAAGTACTTTATGTGACTATTTGTTGTACATCACTCCTGCAGTAAGTGTCCCCCAAACTTCCACAATATCTCACGTCTAGCAATTGCATTTCTTTGACGGAAAAAAGCGTTCGCAGATGTGCGGTCGTGCTGCTGACCGCTGTGCTTTTTTACCCAGCGCAAAAAGTGGTTCCTGCTCCCTAGTTTTGCGCTGTACGGTAAAAGTTTCAGGTGATTTTATTTTCTTAGTACCTGTATTGACTTCGCTGACTCTTCTCCCGCCTTCAATTGGCCTTAGATTTTCCTACTAGCGTAAATTCAGCGAAGCGTCGCATGTGCACTTGTGCAGCGCTTGTGTGGAGCGACCCGGACTCTGAGTTTGACACAGTGTACAAACTAACAAAGTAAGGAAAGGCACATTCTTTCATTCACAAAGGTGTTGTGGCTTAGTTTCAATTGAGCGAGCGAATAGCGACGACCCGTCGGCGGCCGGCGGACGAAACGCTGGGCCGACTGACTCGATCGGTAGGTCGGCTGGTCGGCGAACTGTGCAGTAGCGCAGCCATTTTCCAGCTCATCTCCTGCTGACGTCACACGAAAACGCCACAGAAAATGGGCGAGCGTAAAGAGAGGAGGACAGCATTTTCGAATTGATTTTTCTACTAAATAAATTCGCGTAAACGCGGCCAGAGTGGTCGAAACAATGGCTACGGACTTTGAACTACAATTTGCGCTAGTAATCCCGCAATGTTTACAAATCTGCTGAGCACGAGGTCGCGGGTTCGATTCCCGGCCGCGGCGGTCGCTTTTCTGATGGAGGCGAAAAGCAAAAACGCCCGTGTGTACGAGATTTCGGCGCACGTTAAAGATCCCCAGGTGGTCAAAATTAATCCGGAGCCCTCCACTACGGCGCGCCTCATCGCCTGCGTTGCGTCGGCGCGTTAAACCCCACAATCAAATGTTTACAAATCACTTCAGTGTCCCTTTAAGGGGTCTTTAAGCAGTGGTCGTGCGTTGCAGCAACTGGTGAAGACGAGATCAAAGCAACTTCCGCCGTGTATCAGCAGCTTCTTGACGTAGTTTGAATGAGTCAAGGATATAAGGCGCATTCGTAGCCTTTCATTCTGTGTCGGTTTTGTGGCGCAGTGGGAAGAGCACCATGTACCTCGCGTTCCGCCCACAGGGTCGTGGGATCGAAACCAGGCGCCGGTAAGTATTATTTTTTTTATGTAGTGTAGGGGGAGGGGTGCGGACCTGTTGTTGAGAGCGAGGAGGGCAGCGTGATGCGGGAGAGTGGGGGAGAGGGCGCACCTGCGCGCTGAGCTGTTGCGGACGGACGGCGGACGCTACATGTGAGTTAAAGAAATGCTCTGCATTTAAAAATGCAGGAGGCGATGGTGTTGATATTAGCTGATTCCCTAGTGTGGGGAATCACCACAGCCTTCTTGAATCCGTCTCTTTCACAACCCCACCGCGCATGCGCAATCCCCTAGCGGCCAAGTCCCTAAGCAGTCCAGTAGGGGCAGCAGACGACATTCCCCACAGCTCCCGCACAAGCGGGAAGGGGTCGTGGTTGTATTTACATCGTTTGATTTTTTGTGTGTGCTCGTTGTGCGCGGAACAATGCCCACAACTTGTGCTGCGTTCCGCTGTAACTCGGAGTGCCGAAAAGGGAACGGTGTCGGCATCTATCGCTTCCCGTCGGCCGCACGCCATCGGCTACGGCGGCTTGCGACGCTCGCGTCGGCTCGGGTGATGGGAACTTTAGGCTTAGCATCCTGGCGGATATTTGATCGCTGCTATCTGTGCAACTGCGAATGACAATCCGCAACACAACTTTTCACTACACTATCATCCCCTTTCTCGCATGTGGAACTCTATTTAAGTTAAAACTGCCGTTAGAGCGATCGGTGACCAAGACATCTGCGTAGCCTGTTTCGATGCTTCCGCGCAGGTATCGCCATCTCTCGGCCGCTCGGCGCACCGCGTGCCGCGGCGACCGGTCAGCGTAGGCTTGCATTGCGGCAGATATATCTGATCGCCGCTTTTAAAATAAGCCCTGACAACAATCCCTAGCACAATTTTTCACCACACTAACACCTACTTTCTCGCATGTGGAACTTTTTAGCGATCAGATTGATTCAGAAGAGCAGCGACAAGCGCGGTTGCTACCGTGGTCTGCGCCGGTTCGAGAGAGAGAGAGAGAACCACTTTATTTTACGGCTGGGTCAGGGGGAGGAGGTGGCGGTGGCCCAGAGGGTTTCCGCGACCTGTTGGGCCCTGGAGACGAGGGTGGTCTGGGTCTCCAGGGTCGAGCTCCGCAGGGCCTGCTCCCAGTGGGTGGGTATGGGGAAAGGGGGAAAAGGGGAGCGCGGGCAGTCACAGAGAGAGTGTAGTTGAGAGTCCCGGGCGCCGCAGAGTGGGCAGAGTGAGGAGGGGAACAGGGAAGGGTGTGAGTGGGAGAGGGAGGCTCTGCAGGGGAAGGAGTGCGTTTGGAGGAGGCGCCAGGTTCTGGCCTCCTCCTGTGTGAGGCTGGGGTGCGGGAGGGGGGGGGGGGGGAGTATGTGGCGGCGGAGGAGGCGATAATGTTGTGTGATTTCCCTGTACGAGATGAGAATGTCCCGGGAGCTGGGAAGGCCGTGGTTGGTCTCCAACGAAGGGCCTGCTCGGGTGGTCATAGCTCGAGCTTCTCGGTTGGCCGCCTCGTTGGCACCTATTCCCGTATGGGCGGGGATCCACAACAAGACCACGGGGTGAGGAGGGGGTTTTCGGGGTAGAATTTGGAGGGCAATTTTGGATATCCGGCCAGCTTGGAAATTTCTGATTGCGGATTGTGAATCTGACAGGATGGTGTCTGGACAGGGGTCTTGGGCTAGGGCGAGGGATATGGCCGCCTCCTCCGCCGCTGTGGCTGAACTCGTGAGGACAGGGAGGGAGTCCTGAGGTGTGCTATCCTCGGAGAGCGCTACTATGGAGAATGCAGCTCGGGAGGGGTAGCTAGCAGCGTCTACGTAGATGGTATGGGGTGAGGGGGGGTGCAGGCGTTGCAGGTTCGCTGCGCGTGCAGCACGTCTGGCCGCATGTAATGTGGGGTGAGAGTTGCGAGGTAGTGGCTTAATTCTTATAAGTTGGCGAAATTCTCTAGGGATGGGGACGGAGGATGGGGGGAGGATAGGGGTTGAGATGGAAAGTCGAGCGAGTATGGAACGCCCAGTGTGGGTGCGGGCCAGTCGGTGGATTTGGGCCGTGCGGTGGGCTTCGATGAGTTCAGACGTGGTGTTATGTACACCAAGCTGAAGGAGGCGGTCGGTAGGGGCATTTGGTGGAAGTAAAAGAGCAGCCCTATAGACTTTGCGGAGAAGGCAGTCCGATTTGGCTTTGTCTGATACGGTGAGCCTGCAGTATGGGAGGTGGTACGTGAACCTGCTAATTACGAAAGCATGGAGCAGCCGAAGTCTCTCGGGCTCCGTGAGGCCGTGGTGCCGAGATGTAATACGTCTGAGGAGTCCTATGGTCTGAAGTGTGTGTGAGCGGAGTCGTTGAAAGGTGAGCGTATTGCCGCGGTTAGCTTGTATAGTGATGCCAAGTATACGTATGGAGGGGACGATAGGCACTCGTGTGTTGTCAATCCATACGGTGATGGGGGGCGCAGTGGGTGGGCGTGGGCGGGTGGG
Organism: Haemaphysalis longicornis; assembly: GCF_048455015.1. Classification (NCBI taxonomy): domain Eukaryota; kingdom Metazoa; phylum Arthropoda; class Arachnida; order Ixodida; family Ixodidae; genus Haemaphysalis; species Haemaphysalis longicornis. The sequence goes on from NW_027526386.1 coordinate 2,155,032, forward strand.
ATGTAGGATGAGAAGTTCTGATTTGTGCGGTGAACATGATATACCGATTGTGTGGGCGACTGTACTCACAGTTTCTGCTCCTAGCTGCAGCGTCTCTTCGATGTGTGCATCACTGCCACTGGTTCGAGCCGCTGAGTGTGCCGAGCTGGCAGGCGCGGCCGGCGTGTGCGCGGACTGTTTCCGAAGGCAGAAAACGCTTCACGATTGCTTGCTTTATCCATTTCTTGCGAACAAACGCGCAGAATCTACAAATTCAGCTCAGCGATCATCGTAGTTGACCATGGAGCAAAAACAGTGGGCGGAGCGACGCCGACGACGCATCTCATGCGCGCATCGGGCCGTCTCAAATTCACGCGTACGACTAGTCGTGGCGACAGTCGTAACGATCAGTCGCATGCGAATCCCGTGTACCAATCGTACATGTGTCCAGCGCTTAAAGGCATTTTGCGAACTGCCGGCCTTTGTTGAGCTGGCGATCGCACTTCATGCCAGACGACTCCAAGTACTGCTCGCTCTGCTACTCGGACGGCACACGGATCTGACCGAGATTTTTCTGCCAGCCCTCATTCAGTAATAAGAAGCCGCCTGGTATTATGTGATGACCAGGGCTGTCATTTTAAGGCGTTATAACACCAACACTGGAGAAAAAAATTCCCCCGCACCTCCCCGAAGGGAATCGTGCAGAAATGCGAACGCATTGGGTGCACCGATGAGTGTGTTGCGAGTAATGGCGTAATTAATGACGAGAGTGTGAACGTAATCATTTATTCATCAGCACCTGTTTGTGTTACCGTTGTACCTGACGGCCACAATCACTGCCTTGTGATCGCTAAAGTGCACGGTCAAATGGTCTTTGGGAAGCATACGCGCGTCACAGTTTCGCGTAAAGACCAGATCAATGCAACTCCCGTGAATGGTAGTGGGGCACGTGTCGAAGCCGGCAGAGAGACAATGCATAGAGTGCCTGGTCTGCATGTACTCGACCAGCCACTCGCCACTCTTCTTGCGCACGTCAACGTTGAAGTCGCCAACCAAGACTATGGGGTCAGAGGGTTTGGAGCGCACGCGCACACTTTCCATAGCCGCGTCCAGCTGCGCGGCAACGGCGTCTCGAGCGAGGTTGGGCGCGAGCTACACGGTCACCACAAAGACTCCGTCTCCGGTGTAGGCAAGGGTGTACAAGTCCTTGTACGGAGACGTGTCTCGAACGGGAGACGTGGCAACGGCGTGCGATATCAAGTTCCCATACACGTTAGACACGAAACTAACACCGCAGTACTCGCCGTCCTTGCCGCTTCGAGCAAACTAGTACAGCTCGCTTCAAGCGCATGCGTTCGGCATTGAGCGCGGAGAGATAACACCTGCGGGCGCACGCCGACGGAGCACGACAACCCCGACTAAGAAATGCATTCGCATTTACGACGACGACGACGACGAAGGCAGAACTACGAGGCGCGCGCTCACGTGCGCTCGCGCTGGAGGAATGCAGGCGCACGCCGCTCGATGGATGCAAGACAACCCCCGACTAATAAATGCATTCGCATTTAAAACGAGGATCTGCGCTGGGACAACAGCGCACACGCACGCCTTACGCAGTTGTCCCAGCGCAGATCCTAGTTTTTACTTTAATCGCATGCTGGGCCTCGTGATTCGCCAAATTCGCACATTTAAGCACGCCGAATGATCGTTCTGGGGCGTTGGCGTGAAGCCCACCTGCACCGATTTCTTGGAGTGAAGTAGCCCAAGAAAGACTATCGTCTTTAAAATTAAAAGAAAGAGCTGCGCCAGACGTCCAAACAATGTATGTCCTCTTCTGCAGTGGCGTATAGCACCCCCTGGAATAAATATATGGCTACGCCACTACTTACTTCGGCTCTTTGCTGTCAGAACAAGAAGAAAAATTTGGAGAGCTTAAGACTCCAGCATTTTCTTTATTTCTATCGCACCCAAAGGCGTTGAGGGAGCATTGTGAGGGCGACTTCAAGGCGAATCTTTGCGAGCCAGTCAAGAAGCGCTTCCAGTTCGGCAACTTCGACTGTGAAGCTGAACTTTGGCGTCGAACCAGGAGGTACATTGACTTTAATGGAGATCTGACGTGTTGGGAAACCTAGGGTTCGCTGATGTGATCCACTCCGCCATCAGTCGCGCTCTGCAAAGGGCTTTAATTGCCCTCGACCGCGTTCTTGTTTCCTAGGTTCTTATGCGTTAACCGACTGTTATTCTTAAATGTGTTGATCTATATTATTGTGCTTAGTCGTGTATCTTAGAACTTCTTACTGCAGGCCAAATAAACGTTTTTCCAATCCAATCCAATTAGAACTCAAGCTTATATGCTCTCGTAGATGGTATATTTACGTATGTTCTTATATGCTCTCCTAGATGGTACATTTACGTACATCACAACCAGAAACCAGCCTGTTACATATAGCTAATGCACCACATACCCGGGGATTTATGCGCATCCCCCCCCCAACAACCTCACCCCCTCAGGAGAATTTCGACACCCCGCACACAAAAAAAAAGAACAGATTCCACAACCACAACCATTATAGCACCCCGCCCAGGGATGTATACCCCTCCCCCCCCCCCCAACCCCCAACATCCGCCAAATCGAAATCTTTGATAAACCCCTGTCCTAATAGACGTTTACTACTACATGGTACACTAGGTATATGTAACAGAGTGGTTTCTCGTTGTGATGTACGTAAATAAACATCTCGAAATTTGTGACCCCTTTGACAGAAACACTTGCCGTTCCGCCCGCGCCGTCATGGGTTCGAATCCGGGCGCCGGAAACTGTTGTTTCTTTTATAGTGTAGTGGCCTGGCTGCGGACTAGGCCGAACGCCGCGTGACATTGTGAGTTACTAAAATGCTATGCATTTAAAAATATTTTTTCATTCTTCTACAAGACGTTGCTTGAACGCTGTGGAGCATAGCTCTTATCACTTCAACCCCCTAGGACAAAATACCCCCGACGCGCCACGGGAGAAGGGGATGGCATAACGGTGCTGGAGAAACGAATCATCAGTATACGCTCCAAGGAGAAGTGTGACAAACGGGGCGCGAAGATCGTCGAAGACTCCGGAAAGAAACATGAAAAGGAGAAAATGTTATCAACAAAGGAGAAGTAAGAAGTCTTTTGTTTAGGCGGCACCATAGAGAGGCAGGAGGAATGAATGAATGACCGACTTGATTGATTGATTGATCGATCGATCGATCGATCGATCGATCGATCGATTGATTGATTGATTGATTGATTGATTGATTGATTGATTGATTGATTGATTGATTGATTGATTGATTGATTGATTGATTGAAGGGTTTAACGCGCCGACGCAATGCAGGCGATGAGGCGCACCATAGTGGAGGGCTCCGGATTAATTTTGACCACCGGGGGATCTTTCACGTGCACCGACATCTTTACGCACAGGCGTTTCTGCCTTGTGCCTCCATCAGAAAAGCGGCCGCCGCGGCCGGGAATCGAACCCGCGATTTCTTTCGCGGCAGCGCAACGCCTTAGCCACCAAGCTACCACAGCTGGTCGAATGAACGACTTTATTTAGAATAGGCCTGAAGCTCTTGGGGGTTATTGGGAGATGAGGGAAGAAAAGCCCAAAGCCTTAATGGCAGTCTCATGTACCCTATTAAACTCAACGTGCTGTCCATTTTCAGGCCCTACTATAGGGCTGTCAGCCCGCTTACACTGCTTTGTAAAGAGCACTGGTAAGCGAATAAATTCCTGCGCGTTCCAGAAGAGTAGCATCGGAGCGCAGGCGCTCCAGGTGGTGGTGGGCAATGACGCTACCAGCTGTTCTCGGCCGCTTTCGAAGGTCGGACATGACCATATTAGGTGAAACAGTTTCGGGGGCGTATTAGCGGCACCGCATAAATTGCACGTAGGTGCGGATGAAAGGGATGTGGTGCCGCGGTACCATTTGCATGCGAACAACATGTGCGGTGTGTAGGCGGCTTCCGCGCGCTACTTGGAAAGGAGTAGGAATAAAGTTGTATTTAAAGGGAGTATGTGCTGGTGCTAGGGGCGCCCACCCGTTGAGAGAAGTCCTCAGTGCAGGACACCTTGGGGAAAAAAAAAATTGACGGAATATTCATTGGTATATCTTCAAGAATGCGTGAGCATCTCACCCCTCTTACACATGAACTCGAGGCTCGGCTCGCTGTGCACGCTTTGCTCCGGCTTGAGAAGTCCGCAGCACGGCGTTCCTCGCACTCCCTTCGCACACCGCGCCACCCGTGCTTTGCGTTGAAACCGTCTGCGGTGGAGACGTTCGCTCGCGCTTCACCAGTATAGGAATTCCGTCGCCCTCAATAACATTCCATGAGGTTCTGCCACCTACGGGGCCCTGCATTAGCGGCACGTTCTATTTTCCGTTCCGAGGCGGCGGGCGACCGCTGCTTTTCCAGGGAGGTTGGCAGCACGGCGAAGTCACCGCTTCCCCAGCACGGCGTGACGCCGCTTCTCTCTGCACGGGTATCTTCTACGGGTCCCAGGTTGGGTACGCAAGCCTGACTGGTACGAGCAATTCTGCCTTTTGCGGCCCTGTACGCCTGGTCCCACCCACCACGAGTACAAATAAAGTATTATTATTATCTGCCGTTCTTTTCTTCAATCTCTCTCTGTCCACGGACCAACGGCGCACATCTTGGCCCAATTGCTACTTACCCCGTAAAAAATGGCTCGGACTGAACACTTCTCAGCGTAGGTATCACGAAAGCAAAGGCTGTGCGCACAGTGTTTCGTGGAAGTTTTCCTCTGCCTGAGATTTCGCAGCCTGCTGTCTAGATATACAGGGTGATCAAAGTTAGGTCGACAAGTTTTTTTTTTTTAAATTAGGCGCTTGGATGTTCGGGCAGAACACCTCTACAGTAATGATATATGCGCCAAGGGGGACACAGAATAAGGTGGTAATTATTTCTGTCGGTGGCCTAATTAACTAAAATTGAATAATGAACTTTTTAGTGTCTGCAGTAAGCAGTCATGCTTGTATCGAAAAGTTGAACGCTATCGTATTTGTACACAGTTTCATTCGGCAGAATTCTTCTAGCGCATCCGTACTCCGAGATATCGAAGTGCGAAGTTTAATTGCCGTTCGCATGATTACGCATGCAAGGCAGTGAGGACCGGCGCAAAGCTCCTCCCTACTGTGACGCGCCTGCTGTGCGCGGTGTTTTGGTTTGACAACTGGGTGGAGGGGTAGGCAAAAGTGATAACTGGCGCCTCTTTAGTCTTGTCTTGCGTTATCGCAAACTGCAGCACTCGGAACCGCTATCGAAACACGGGACAAAAGGGAGGAACTCGGCGCCGGTTCTCACTGTCTTGCATGCGGAATCAGGCGAACGGAAATTGAACTTCGCACTTCGATATCTCGGAGTACGGATGCGCTAGAAGAATTCTGCCAAATGAAACTACGCAGAAACATGATGGCGTACAGTTTTTCAATACAAACATGCCTGCTTATTGCAGCCACTAAATGTTCATTATTCAATTTTAGTTAATTAGGCCACCGAGATAAATAATTACTCGCTTATTCTGTGTCCCCCTTGGCGCATGTTTTTACTGTAGAGGTGTTCTTGCCGTACATCTAAGCGCTTAATTATTTTTAAAAATACTTTTCGACTTAACTTTCACCACCCTGTATATTACTGGGCGATTGGACCCATCCATCTTGTCGCACTTAAAGGCACGCGCAGACAATCAAGCCGGCGACCGAGGGACCAAGCGCCAGCGAAGCAGCTGTTTCACAGCAGCGAGGCTCCAGGCCAGCGAAGCGATTAGAACGAAAGGCATTGACCTTGGAAGACGAACTGTAGTAAAGCTTTCGCTCCAAAAAAAAAAAATTCATGGAAGTTTGCCCTCTCGCGCAATTGAATGGAGAAGCTGTTGTAGGGGAGCATTGCCGGACGCGTAGTCAAGTTTGGGTATCATTGTTTGTTTGCATAGTTGCGGTCGTATTATGCATAGAAGAGGAAGTCGTCTTCTTCGCGGCGAGCGGTGGGTGCAAAGTGATCCTCTGCATTGTAGAATTCCATCAGCTCTCCGTCATCGACTCGAAGGGGCGGTGGCGGGGTCTGCAAGTCGTCTCGGGAAGGAGTGGCACACTCGTAGCCATGTCTTCAATTGTCCATAACGGCTTCTGAGAATGCGGCGGCCGCGGTGACCTCTCCCAAGCAGCGTGCCTTTTAGACGCTTGCCACGCGCAAGGCACACGACGACCCGAGGACGAACGAGCAAGGGGTGGTGGTGTCTTTTGATCCTTAGCATTAGCGCTGGAGATTTTTGTAGCGTGAGCTACACTGGCCGAGGTTGAGCAGTTTCGCGTGGCTCCTGGAGAGCCGTGCTGCGCATGCGCGAGGAGCAGTGACGGCACACGGCGCTCAGAACGTTGCTCGCTGCCCGGCGTCTATCATACAGCCCACGCGCCCAGCGTCTTCGCCGACCTCCGCTCCGCACTTGGCGGCCCGGTCCACTTGATGATCATGTGAGGGGTGGCAGTGTGTGGAACCGATGGCTCGTGCGTCGCGGCAACACCGGCGTGCGCCTGAGGAACCAGCTTAGCTCTGCGGTGATTGGTGACGCTGCGCCGGAGAGGCTTGATAAATATCCATGTGTCACATAGTGCGTGTACCGTGTGGGTGTCATTGAAGCAGCAGTAAGCATGATAAACTAATCCTAGACAACCAGGAAAGCTAAGAATAACCAGCTGAACTTTTTCTCACGCTACGTATATCTTGGCATAGCCGAGCTAAGCCACTGCTATTTTTTTCTTACATA